>NC_143096.1:13252500-13260994 GCF_061535455.1 Colias philodice
AACAATGTATTTACAATACTCCAAGAATTCGGTTCTCGTCTCATCCCCCAGGGCCGCGGGCAGATTCTCACCCGTCATCGCGATGCCCAATTTTTGCTCAATAACATATCTATCTCTTGCAAAAATCGGACACTCGAGCAACAGGTGAGAAACCGTCTCGTCGACTCCGGGCTGACATAGGCACGATGGATTCTCCTTCAGCTTGAATCTGTTCAAGTAGAAGGCGAATCCACCGTGTCCAGTCAGTGCTTGTGTGGTGTGGTGTGTGATGTCTATTTTCCGTACTATTTTGTATGCAGCAGCAGCGCTTGGGAAAAAGAGCTTCGTGCCTCCAGCCGTCTCCCCCACATCATATCTCCTGTCCCATTCCCCGATCGTATCCCGTCTCAGGATACGCTTGACGAATGAAACAGGACACAGATCGTAGTCGGGTTTCTTCTTCGACCCCAGAGCGGCCTCCTTGGCTAACTGGTCCACTCTTTCGTTCCCCCTTAGCCCTGCGTGCGCCTTGATCCAAAACAGAGCGACCTCCCGCCTCTGCGAAGCAGCTTTTCGGAGGGCCGCCCTTGTTTGCACAGCAAGGGGGTGGGGGGAACCGAGTGTGACTGCCTGGAGGGCCGATCTGGAGTCGCTGAAGATGCCGACCTTCGACACTCCACTCTTGCAGGCTCTAATTACTGCTCTTTGGAGCGCTAGGAGTTCGGCCTGGTAGACGGTGCAATACGGCGGCAAAGCAAGCTTGACGGCCTTCGTCTCGGCCTCCCCCTCCCATACGGAAAGGGCGGCTCCGACTCGACCCTCAATCTTGCTGCCGTCCGTGTAGATCCTAAGTACGTGGCTATTAGCCACGTCGGAATACGAGTCCTCGTCCACCAGCCCGAACCCCAGCCCTTCCTGCTCTGCCGGATGTGGGTCCTCAATCGCCGGAGCCATTCTTTCCACCTCCCTGTCTCCCAACGCTGGGTGCGACACCCCCTTCTTGATCCCATATAATCTCGAGACTTCGAGAATTCTGAGATCAAGGGGGAGTATCCCAGCCAACAGCATAGCTGAGTTCAGGGAGACGGTCCGATATGCTCGGCAGATCTTTTGGGCGAAGCCCCGTTGTACGGTGTTCAGCCTTTTTTGGACCCCCATCTTTTCCACGGTGGGTGCCCACGCTGCCGATGCATACATAATAGTCGGTTCGATAACAGCTACATAAATGGTCCTAATAATATCTGGGCTAAGTCCCCAACCAACTCTGGCTGCCCTAGCCAAGAGTTTATATCGGGCGATTGCCTTTTGGCATACCGTCCCGACGTGGGCGTTGAAAGTGAGGCCGCTGTCAATCGTTAGGCCTAATATCTTTATTTGAGAAAAGTATTTAATTTCCACATTCCCCATAGCGAGCCGTGGCACGTCAAATTTTAACCTCCTCGTTGAAAGGAGAGCACAAGTTTTATTAGGTGCAAATTTTAGCTTGTTTTCCTTTCCCCATTCATTTATTACATTTAGGACACGGTTCGCTTTCATTTCAATTTCAAGGGCCGTGTCACCCTCAAAGACCAACACAATGTCGTCGGCGAACGCCTGACAGAATACTTTCATCTCCTCTAGCATCCATAGCAGAGGGTCCAGCAAGAGGTTCCACAGGATTGGTCCACCTATGGATCCCTGCACGCACCCCTTGCTGGTCCCCCTACTCACTTCCACGCCCGCATATCTAACTTTCACTCCCCTTTCACTCAGGTAGCTGCTGATCACCCGCCTCACGTTCCCCGGGCACCCAACTTCAGCCAACCGCACCTTTATGGCTGGCCACCAGGCGCTGTCGAAGGCTCCCTCTATGTCCAGCGATACCACAACAGAAATCTTCTTCTCCTCCCTCATATTTCTGATGTGGTTCACTAGTCTATAGAGGGCGTCCTCGGTGCTCCTCTGTGGCATAAAGCCATACTGGTGGGGGCTTATTTTGGGCAACAGGTAAAACCTGAGTCGGCCGACCAGCATCTTTTCGAAGATTTTGCCGAGAACAGGTAAGAGGCCGATCGGTCGATAGGCTTTCGGTACCCGATATGATTCCCTGCCCGGCTTTCGCAGTATAACCACGGTCGCCCACTTCCACTGTGCGGGGAAGTAGGCGGCAGAGAGGCATCTGTTGAGCAAGGCAAGGAACCATCCCGGGTTACAATCCACAGCGTGCTGACAGATGTCGGCCGTGAGGCCATCCGCCCCGGGGGCCTTCTTGGGGTTGAAGGACCTTACGGCTCTCTTCAACTCCTCCATGATGAAAGGAGGGTCATCCGGGCCCGCCGGTGGTTCGGTGTCCAAGGACTCCGCACACCCGCGCACCCGACGATGTCCCTCACTTTCACCACTTTCCTGGTCCTCGGGGTAGAAGGTCTCCGCCAACAGTTCTGCCGAGCTCCGGGCATCGAGGGTCTCACCGCCCCTCGAAAGGGGCAGATCCTCCTCTCTCCCTGTGGCTCTATTAAGCACCCTGTAGATGCCCTCCCAGACCCCCTCCCTATCCTGTTTCCGGCAAAACTCCTTCCAACTCTTCTCTTGCGCTTCTTTCACTGCCTTTTCATACATCTCTCTTTCTTCCAGGTACAATCCAACCACGCGGTCTCTGCGATCAGGTGCTGCGTTTCGGATCCTGCGTCTCCTCGTGGCCACCTGCTTCTTCATCTGCGCGAGCTCATCATTCCACCACGACAAGGTGAATTTCTGTGTGTGTTTTTTGGTCGGCATTGTGTCTCTGCATGTCTGTGTGATTGCTTCAGTGTATCTGTCTATTGCGTCATCTATTTGTTGTGTGCTGTGTATTGTGTCTATGTCTTGTATAGTTAATTGTCTGTCCGACATCAGCTGGGTCAGTTTCTCATGAAACTGAGTCCAGTTTGCCTTGTGTGTGTTAAATATGCGTGTAGTTCGTATTATGTTCGTGCCTGTGGATTTATGTTGTCTGATGCCGAAGGATATGCCGTTGTGGTCCGAGCTCGTGAGACTCTCCTCAACCCTCCAGTTGTCCACTCGGTTCAGCAGATCGTCGGAGCACGCTGTCACATCCACGTAGCTAGAGTACCTTTTCCCACCTCTGATGGTATCGAACGTAGGGATGTCCCCGGTGTTGAGTATGTGCATTCCCATTTCTTCCAGTACAGCAGACACATCTCTTCCTCGCGAGTCTTCCACTTCGCCACCCCACCACGGGCTTTTTGCGTTCGCATCGCCTCCCAGGACCATCCTATGGATACCCAGCTCTCTCCCTATCCGCCTAAGATGGTCCAGGTAGAGCCCCACTGGTTTATCGGGCTCGAAGTAGAAGGACACTACAATCATCTCCCAGGCTTTGGTTCTGAGAGTGGCCACAACGATGTTGTTACTGCTAAGGCGTGTATGTAGTTCGACATCCAGTGTGTCGTCGAGTACTACAATACACGCCTTTACTGCTCCACCCCCTTCCCCTTCACTCTGGAAGATCCTCACTCCATTGTATGTCCTCATACTTTTCGCCCCACCAACGTAGGGCTCTTGCAGCAATGCTACGCATGCCTTACGCTTGGTGGCTTCGAGCAGTAGCTCCCGTGTGGCGATTTGGCTCCGCTGGAGATTGGCCTGCAGCATTCGGTACTGGAAGGACTCACCTTGGGCAACCTTAGCAATACGCTACCGCCGATCTGGCCAGAGCATCCCACCTCTTTCTTTCCGTACACTCTCTGTCAAAGGCGCTGTGCTCTGCGCTGCCTTTCTTAGCCTTTATGCAGTTGATGCATTGAGGCACTTCTCCCCGCAGCCACTTGTCGCACTCGGTCTTCATGTGAGGACCGGCGCAGTGGCTGCATCGTTCCTTCTCCTCCCTACACATTCGTCTCGTATGCCCGTACCCAAGACAGCGCGAGCACTGCACTAACGGACTTTGATCCATCACTTTCACTCTACTTAGCCCTATATGGGCGTATCCTTCACTCGTGCATCTCTTCCATACCTGTGGACTCACCCTGGCCACTACGTGGTTCTGGAGGTGGTTCCTTGCTTTCATCACGTACGCTACTTCTACCTTTCTCTCTTCCCCCTTCAGGCCCTCAAGGATGCTTGCATTTTGATTACTGAATGCTGTGACGAAATCGTCAACTTCGCATTTCATTACATCCCTGAAGACTAGTAGAGGGCTCTTATTTTTTACATCTTCCACTACTAATCCCTCATTCTTTCTCAGCCTTTCCTTCACCTTGATTCTTTCTTCCTCATTCGCACAGCCGACGACCACCTTCCTGTTCTTCACCTTTCTTACCCTCTCTACTTTCACCCATCCGTCCTTTGCATCCACAGTCTTTCTGATCATTTCTAGCACCTCATCACCCGTCTCTTGTTCGTCTTTGGATGACACCATGACCGAATGCAGGGCTCTTGCTTCGGGGAGTTTCTCTATGACTCCCTTCGAGACAACGCCCGCATAACTCGCCGTTTTGGCGACAGTCATGTTGCCCTCCAAAAGCGAGCTTAATTTGTCCATTTTATTTTCATTCTCCCGCATGCTTACTCTCATATCTTCCATTCTTGTCATCATCTCTTTCATACTTTCTTTCATTCCTTCACTTAGGTCCAGATTTCTCACCAATGCGTCGTCAACTACGCTGGGGCCAGCATCGGATGGCGGGGGGGGATGTATAGGGTCCCCACTACGCCCTCCACTACCAGCCCTGGCATTGGTGAGTTCAAATTCAATCTCTTTTATTATTTCATACATCCTTTCTAGCGCCGTAATTACCCCGTCTTTTATATCAGTCTTTAGATTTCGGGACTCCCGCAGGTGGGCTTTCCCTTTCAGCAGAAGGGCTTTCCCTTCTGCAGTCCGACTTTTAGGTGTTGCAGGCTTCTTCACTGGTTCGGAGATAGTGAACGTGTCACTGGCACGCCTCTGGGGAGTGTGGATCATGATGACTTAGGGGAAAAAAAAAAAAAAATAAAAAAAAAAGTCAAGTCAATAAAAAAGTCAATACTTATACTTAATCAGTCTCCCAATAGGGGAGGCACCTGTCAGTGATTACAATAATATAAAAAAAAAATAAAAATGGAAATGAGCAGCAAATACTAATAATATGATATTAGTAATACCTAATAAGTATTATAGTCTATAGTTCAGTTTAAAAGTCAATCTATAAGTTATACGATAATATTATCGTACGGTTCGACCTACTAAGCTAGCACTAGCTTACTAAAGCTAGCTAGTCAGTACTAACCACTCAAGTCAATAATTAATAATTATTATTATTACTTAAGACTATCAGGTCTCCCAATAGGGGAGTCGCCTGTTTATGATTTAAGATAGAATTAATATATAGATAAGATCAAAATGAATACATATATGGACAAATAATACATATGAATAAAAGATAATAATATTATAATATTATTGTGTTGTGTGATATAATTATGGTCCCTAAGCACTCAGTATATAATACCTTAGTCTAACAGCTACACCAAAAATGATGTAGCTGGTCTATTTTTACAAAATACTAATATACAAATGCAAAATATAAATTAGGTTAAAAAGGAAACATTAATTCGCCACCACGTGTTTACTGTTTTGTTGATTGCACCCGTGACCTACTTAGATATTTCTCCCGAAATACGTTATGAGGAGTTAAGATAATTTATTATCTTTGTGCGGGAAGGTGTATGGAATATCCCAGCACTAATTTAAGTAGGAAACACGGTGGGGGGAAAGGAGAAAAGTAAAGTTTTGGCGGAAGAAAGTTTCTACTTTTAGGTTAAAACACTCTTTGGTGTCTATCTTCGCCAATTTTCAACCGATTTCCCCGGGACAAAAACCACAACCTTTATTTTGATAAGACGCGTCTATTTGCACTTGTATCGTTTCACCATGCACTGAGTTAGGGAGGATTGCCACCGCCCGGCTTACCGAAAATTGTTTGTTTTACCTTATGTATGGGTCCTAAAAATCCCAAAATTTTCACAGGCACTCGTTTCACTAATACCCACAACACCACAGTTCCGGTTCGCGAAGTCCCCGATATAAATCGGGACTTCCCAGCGACGCCGTACTTTTGTTAATTTAGTAAAAATTTCTTTTCGTAATAACTTTTCACAGGCTCACTCGATTTTAAAACGGTTTTCGCGTCCGTATCTGTTGTCCAAGCGCGCATCCACTGGTATACAACACTAGTGTGTAAGATGAAAAAATACCACTTTTGCAAAAAATAAACTCAGGAGCGATGCGATTTAGCTGTCAACGGACCGCGTTCGGGCAAATGACTGGTTAGGTTAGGTTAGGTTAGGTTAGGTTAGGTTAGGTTAGGTTAGGTTAGGTTAGGTTAGGTTAGGTTAGGTTAGGTTAGGTTAGGTTAGGTTAGGTTAGGTTAGGTTAGGTTAGGTTAGGTTAGGTTAGGTTAGGTTAGGTTAGGTTAGGTTAGGTTAGGTTAGGTTAGGTTAGGTTAGGTTAGGTTAGGTTAGGTTAGGTTAGGTTAGGTTAGGTTAGGTTAGGTTAGGTTAGGTTAGGTTAGGTTAGGTTAGGTTAGGTTAGGTTAGGTTAGTGGTTAGGTTAGGTTAGGTTAGGTTAGGTTAGGTTAGGTTAGGTTAGGTTAGGTTAGGTTAGGTTAGGTTAGGTTAGGTTAGGTTAGGTTAGGTTAGGTTAGGTTAGGTTAGGTTAGGTTAGGTTAGGTTAGGTTAGGTTAGGTTAGTTAGGTTAGGTTAGGTTAGGTTAGGTTAGGTTAGGTTAGGTTAGGTTAGGTTAGGTTAGGTTAGGTTAGGTTAGGTTAGGTTAGGTTAGGTTAGGTTAGGTTAGTTAGGTTAGGTTAGGTTAGGTAGGTTAGTTAGGTTAGGTTAGGTTAGGTTAGGTTAGGTTAGGTTAGGTTAGGTTAGGTTAGGTTAGGTTAGGTTAGGTAGGTAGGTTAGGTTAGGTTAGGTTAGGTTAGGTTAGGTTAGGTTAGTTAGGTTAGGTTAGGTGATGGTTAGGTTAGGTTAGGTTAGGTTAGGTTAGTTAGGTTAGGTTAGGTTAGTTAGGTTAGGTTAGGTTAGGTTAGGTTAGGTTAGGTTAGGTTAGGTTAGGTTAGGTTAGGTTAGGTTGGTTAGGTTAGGTTAGGTTAGGTTAGGTTAGGTTAGGTTGGTTAGGTTAGGTTAGGTTAGGTTAGGTTAGGTTAGGTTAGGTTAGGTTAGGTTAGTTAGGTTAGGTTAGGTTAGGTTAGGTTAGGTTAGGTTAGGTTAGGTTAGGTTAGGTTAGGTTAGGTTAGGTTAGGTTAGGTTAGGTTAGGTTAGGTTAGGTTAGGTGTTAGGTGTTAGGTTAGGTTAGGTTAGGTTAGGTTAGGTTAGGTTAGGTAGGTTAGGTTAGTTAGGTTAGGTTAGGTTAGGTTAGGTTAGGTTAGGTTAGGTTAGGTTAGGTAGGTTAGGTTAGGTTAGGTTAGGTTAGGTTAGGTTAGGTTAGGTTAGTTAGGTTAGGTTAGGTTAGGTTAGGTTAGGTTAGGTTAGGTTAGGTTAGGTTAGGTTAGGTTAGGTTAGGTTAGGTTAGGTAGGTTAGGTAGGTTAGGTTAGGTTAGGTTAGGTTAGGTTAGGTTAGGTTAGGTTAGGTTAGGTTAGGTTAGGTTAGGTTAGGTTAGGTTAGGTTAGGTTAGGTTAGGTTAGGTTAGGTTAGGTTAGGTTAGGTTAGGTTAGGTTAGGTTAGGTTAGGTTAGGTTAGGTTAGGTTAGGTTAGGTTAGGTTAGGTTAGGTTAGGTTAGGTTAGGTAGGTTAGGTTAGGTTAGGTTAGGTTAGGTTAGGTTAGGTTAGGTTAGGTTAGGTTAGGTTAGTTAGGTTAGGTTAGGTTAGGTTAGGTTAGGTTAGGTTAGGTTAGGTTAGGTTAGGTTAGGTTAGGTTAGGTTAGGTTAGGTTAGGTTAGGTTAGGTTAGGTTAGGTTAGGTTAGGTAGGTTAGGTTAGGTTAGGTTAGGTAGGTTAGGTTAGGTTAAGGTAGGTTAGGTTAGGTGGGGGTTAGGTTAGGTTAGGTTAGGTTAGGTTAGGTGAGGTTAGGTTAGGTTAGGTTAGGTTAGGTTAGGTTAGGTTAGGTTAGGTTAGGTTAGGTTAGGTTAGGTTAGGTTAGGTTAGGTTAGGTTAGGTTAGGTTAGGGTTAGGTTAGGTTAGGTTAGGTTAGGTTAGGTTAGGTTAGGTTAGGTTAGGTTAGGTTAGGTTAGGTTAGGTTAGGTTAGGTTAGGTTAGGTTAGGTTAGGTTAGGTGTAGGTTAGTTAGGTTAGGTTAGGTTAGGTTAGGTTAGATGTTAGGTTAGGTTAGGTTAGGTTAGGTTAGGTTAGGTTAGGTTAGGTTAGGTTAGGTTAGGTTAGGTTAGGTTAGGTTAGGTTAGGTTAGGTTAGGTTAGGTTAGGTTAGGTTAGGTTAGGTTAGGTTAGGTTAGGTTAGGTTAGGTTAGTTAGGTTAGGTTAGGTTAGGTTAGGTCTAGGTTAGGATAGGTTAGGGTTAGGTTAGGTTAGGTTAGGTTAGGTTAGGTTAGGTTAGGTTAGGT
>NC_143097.1:0-2500 GCF_061535455.1 Colias philodice
CTAACCTAACCTAACCTAACCTAACCTAACCTAACCTAACCTAACCTAACCTAACCTAACCTAACCTAACCTAACCTAACCTAACCTAACCTAACCTAACCTAACCTAACCTAACCTAACTAACCTAACCTAACCTAACCTAACCTAACCTAAACCTAACCTAACCTAACCTAACCTAACCTAACCTAACCCTAACCTAACCTAACCTAACCTAACCTAACCTAACCTAACCTAACCTAACCTAACCTAACCTAACCTAACCTAACCTAACCGAGCCTTCGACAGCGCCTGGTGGCCAGCCATAAAGGTGCGGTTGGCTGAAGTTGGGTGCCCGGGGAACGTGAGGCGGGTGATCAGCAGCTACCTGAGTGAAAGGGGAGTGAAAGTTAGATATGCGGGCGTGGAAGTGAGTAGGGGGACCAGCAAGGGGTGCGTGCAGGGATCCATAGGTGGACCAATCCTGTGGAACCTCTTGCTGGACCCTCTGCTATGGATGCTAGAGGAGATGAAAGTATTCTGTCAGGCGTTCGCCGACGACATTGTGTTGGTCTTTGAGGGTGACACGGCCCTCGAAATTGAAATGAAAGCGAACCGTGTCCTAAATGTAATAAATGAATGGGGAAAGGAAAACAAGCTAAAATTTGCACCTAATAAAACTTGTGCTCTCCTTTCAACGAGGAGGTTAAAATTTGACGTGCCACGGCTCGCTATGGGGAATGTGGAAATTAAATACTTTTCTCAAATAAAGATATTAGGCCTAACGATTGACAGCGGCCTCACTTTCAACGCCCACGTCGGGACGGTATGCCAAAAGGCAATCGCCCGATATAAACTCTTGGCTAGGGCAGCCAGAGTTGGTTGGGGACTTAGCCCAGATATTATTAGGACTATTTATGTAGCTGTTATCGAACCGACTATTATGTATGCATCGGCAGCGTGGGCACCCACCGTGGAAAAGATGGGGGTCCAAAAAAGGCTGAACACCGTACAACGGGGCTTCGCCCAAAAGATCTGCCGAGCATATCGGACCGTCTCCCTGAACTCAGCTATGCTGTTGGCTGGGATACTCCCCCTTGACCTCAGAATTCTCGAAGTCTCGAGACTATATGGGATCAAGAAGGGGGTGTCGCACCCAGCGTTGGGAGACAGGGAGGTGGAAAGAATGGCTCCGGCGATTGAGGACTCACATCCGGCAGAGCAGGAAGGGCTGGGGTTCGGGCTGGTGGACGAGGACTCGTATTCCGACGTGGCTAATAGCCACGTACATAGGATCTACACGGACGGCAGCAAGATTGAGGGTCGAGTCGGAGCCGCCCTTTCCGTATGGGAGGGGGAGGCCGAGACGAAGGCCGTCAAGCTTGCTTTGCCGCCGTATTGCACCGTCTACCAGGCCGAACTCCTAGCGCTCCAAAGAGCAGTAATTAGAGCCTGCAAGAGTGGAGTGTCGAAGGTCGGCATCTTCAGCGACTCCAGATCGGCCCTCCAGGCAGTCACACTCGGTTCCCCCCACCCCCTTGCTGTGCAAACAAGGGCGGCCCTCCGAAAAGCTGCTTCGCAGAGGCGGGAGGTCGCTCTGTTTTGGATCAAGGCGCACGCAGGGCTAAGGGGGAACGAAAGAGTGGACCAGTTAGCCAAGGAGGCCGCTCTGGGGTCGAAGAAGAAACCCGACTACGATCTGTGTCCTGTTTCATTCGTCAAGCGTATCCTGAGACAGGATACGATCGGGGAATGGGACAGGAGATATGATGTGGGGGAGACGGCTGGAGGCACGAAGCTCTTTTTCCCAAGCGCTGCTGCTGCATACAAAATAGTACGGAAAATAGACATCACACACCACACCACACAAGCACTGACTGGACACGGTGGATTCGCCTTCTACTTGAACAGATTCAAGCTGAAGGAGAATCCATCGTGCCTGTGTCAGCCCGGAGTCGACGAGACGGTTTCTCACCTGTTGCTCGAGTGTCCGATTTTTGCAAGAGATAGATATGTTATTGAGCAAAAATTGGGCATCGCGATGACGGGTGAGAATCTGCCCGCGGCCCTGGGGGATGAGACGAGAACTGAATTCTTGGAGTATTGTAAATACATTGTTGGGGTGGTTAACAAACGAAACTGTGATAAGCTGTGATGTTAGGGTTAAGTTTTATTGTTGTGCCGTACTGTTTCAATTGTATTTTATTGTAATGTCTTAATTAATGTAAGTTGTAAATGTACTTTTAATTGTATTAATTTATTTTATTTTATTTTTTATTATTCTTATTGCAATGTTTTTAATTAATGTAAGTTTTTAAATGTAATATTTAATTTTAGAATTTTATTATTAATTTGGAAATGTTACTGTAAATTGTTAAATTGTATTTTTATTTTAAATTGCATTCATTTAGGCCTAATGTATTAATAAATAATAGTGTGGTAATTAATTGATTAAAAGCAAAACAAACATCTCTGGACAATATTCCAGAGGAAAGCACACAACACCCTGTGATGGCGGGTGCTT